>NC_088347.1:7547500-7562500 GCF_036884655.1 Musa acuminata AAA Group | reverse complement strand
ATGATCGATTGGAACGATTTGGAGAAGAAGGCTTTCGCTCTTAATGCAAAGGCTATGAATGCCTTATTTTGCGCACTTGATAAAAACGAGTTTAATCGTGTTTCAACTTGCGAAACTGCTTTTGATATTTGGCACACACTTGAAGTGACCCACGAGGGCACAAGTAGAGTGAAAGAGTCAAAAATCAATCTGTTGCTGCATTCTTTTGAACTTTTCCGAATGAAACCGAGTGAAACCATTGGCGACATGTTTACCCGTTTCACGGATGTCGTCAACGGTCTAAAAGGACTCGGAAAGAGTTTTTCGGATTTTGAGCTTGTTAATAAGATACTAAGATCCCTTCCTAAGAGTTGGGATCCTAAAGTCACCGCCATTCAAGAGGCAAAAGATCTGCGAAATTTCCCTCTTGAAGAACTAATCGGGTCATTAATGACCTACGAAATGACCTGCAAAGCTCATGAAGAGCAAGAAGACATCCTTCCAAAGAACAGGAAGGATATGGCACTTAAAACTTCTGAATGCCACTTGAGAGAAAACTCAAGTGATGAGGACTGTGATGATGACTTAGCATTTTTGACAAGAAAGTTTAAGAAGTTCTTCAAAAGAAACAAGTTTAAAAACGATGTGAAAAATAAACTTGAACCTAAGAAGGACCAAGTGATCTGCTACGAATGTAAAAAGCCGGGACATTACAAAAATGATTGTCCCCAAGTCAAGAAAAGAACAACAAAGAAGAAGGCGCTCCAAGCAACATGGGATGATTCGAGCGCATCTGAGGAAGAAGAATCCAACACCGAGCAAGTTGCTCATTACGCATTTATGGCCATCGAAGAGGAGGTAACGGATTTATTAGATGCTGATTTATCTTTCGATGAATTATTAAATGCCTTCCATGATTTATTTGATGAATGCAAAGTTATAAATAGAAAATACAAGTTGCTAAAAAAGGTACATGATAATCTTACTTGTGAGTTTGATAAGTTAAAAGTCGAACATCATGATAATTTAAATTCATGTATCAAATGTCATGATTTAGAAACTTTACAAAAAGAAAACTTGCTACTTAAGGACACCTTGAAGAAATTCGAGGTTGGTAGCAAGTCATTAAACATGATCCTTACAAACAAGGGTCATGCTCCCAAAAGAAGTGGGATTGGATTTGTGAGGAGTCCTCACCGAAATCCAACTACCTTTGTAAAAGGCCCCATCTTACACGTTCAACACCAAACCAAGTGCAACTTTTGTTGCAAATCTGGACACAAGACACATTGTTGTCCATTCAAGAAAACAAGTCCAAACAAATTAGTTTGGGTTCCTAAAGGAACCATGATAAACTCTATGCAACATGATAGAAAATGTAGATCTATTTATGAGGCACCCAAAAGCAAATGGGTACCTAAACATCATTCTTTCTTGTAGAAAACTAAACAATCGCAAGCTAGGAGCAAGAAATGGTACCTTGATAGTGGATGCTCAAGGCATATGACCGGAGATCCATCTCAATTCTCTAAGCTCTCTAGCATAGACGAAGGATATGTCACCTTCGGAGACAACAACAAGGGTAAAATCATTGGCAAAGGAACCATAGGTAACAAATCCAACCTCTCTATTGAAGATGTTTTACTAGTTGATGGTCTAAAACATAACCTCTTGAGCATTAGTCAATTATGTGATAAAGGATATATTATAAGATTTGAATCTAATGCCTGCATCATTGAAAAACCACACAAAAATATATCTATGATTGCATTAAAACAAAACAACGTTTACACTATTGACATCAATGACTTATGTGATGAAATGTGCCTTGCCGTTATGAATGAGGATGCTTGGCTATGGCATAGAAGATTAGGTCATGCTAGCATGAAACTAATCAATCAAGTATCATCTAGAGAACTTGTAAGAGGAATTCCTCATATCAAGTTCATCAAAGATAATGTATGTGATGCTTGCCAATTAGGTAAGCAAATTAGGGGTAGCTTCAAAGCTAAGAATCAAATAAGCACCTCTAGGCCCTTACAATTGATCCATATGGACTTGTTCGGACCAATCTCTACATCAAGTCTAGGAGGTAGCAAATACGCCTTTGTCATTATTGATGACTACAGCAGATATACATGGACCTACTTCTTAAAACAAAAAAATGAATGCTTTAGACATTTTACCAAGTTTTGTAAACTTGTTCAAAATGAGAAGGAATCTATGATTTCGTCAATTAGAAGTGATCACGGTGGAGAATTTCAAAACCATGACTTCCAAGAATTCTGTGAACTCAATGGATACAACCATAACTTCTCTACTCCAAGAAATCCTCAACAAAATGGGGTAGTAGAAAGAAAAAATCGAAATTTGCAAGAAATGGCAAGAACCATGTTGAATGAACATAGCCTACCCAAATATTTTTGGGCCGAAGCTGTAAACACTGCATGTTATATTTTAAATAGAGTCCTAGTAAGACCCTTACTCTCCAAAACTCCTTATGAGTTATGGAATAACAAAAAACCCAATGTCTCATATTTTAAAGTCTTTGGGTGTAAGTGTTTTATCTTGAATGAAAAGGATAACTTAGGAAAATTCGATGCTAAGACTGATGAAGGAATCTTTCTTGGTTATTCTTCGGTTTCTAAAGCTTTTCGCATCTTCAATAAAAGAACCTTAATTATTGAAGAATCCATCCATGTTGTTTTCAATGAGATTTCAGAAATTAAGAAAAATGATCTTGATGATGATGTTAATTTTGATTCCTTGAATTTAAACGAAACCCCGTCTCCAACTAGCAACTTGGTTGCATCCACTTCCAAAACATCCTTACCCAAGGATTGGAAGTATATAGATGCTCATCCTAAGGAGCTAATCCTAGGAGACACATCAAAGGGGGTTCAAACACGATCTTCTTTTAAAAACTTTTGTGCCAACGCCGCTTTTCTCTCCCAAATTGAACCCAAATGTGTTGATGAAGCCATGAAAGATGATTCATGGATCATCGCAATGCAAGATGAATTAAATCAATTTGAGAGAAATGAGGTGTGGACGCTTGTTCCTAGGCCAAATGACCATTTAGTAATTGGTACTAAATGGGTCTTTAGAAACAAGCAAGATGAAAATGGTATCGTGGTTAGAAACAAGGCTAGATTAGTGGCCAAAGGTTTCAACCAAGAAGAAGGTATCGATTACGAAGAAACCTTCGCACCTGTGGCTCGATTGGAAGCCATAAGGATGCTCCTTGCCTACGCTAGTTGCAATAATTTTAAGTTATTTCAAATGGATGTTAAAAGCGCTTTTCTAAATGGTTTCATTTCTGAAGAAGTTTATGTTGAACAACCTCCTGGATTTGAAAACAATGGCTACCCTAATCATGTGTTTAGATTAACTAAAGCTCTCTATGGTTTAAAACAAGCCCCAAGGGCTTGGTATGAGAGACTTAGCTCTTTTCTCATTGAAAATAATTTCATAAAAGGCAAGGTTGATACTACATTATTTATCAAGAATTTTGAAAATGATTTTCTCATTGTTCAGATTTATGTTGATGATATTATCTTTGGTTCTACAAATGAATCTCTTTGTGAATCCTTTTCGAAAACTATGAGTCATGAATTCGAAATGAGTCTAATGGGAGAGTTAACATTCTTCTTAGGCCTACAAATCAAACAACTAAGCAATGGCATCTTTATTAGTCAAACCAAATATGCTGTGAGTCTGCTAAAGAAGTTCAAAATGAATAATTCAAAAGCCATTGACACTCCTATGAGCACCTCCACTAAGTTAGAAATTGATGAGAATGGAGAAAGCTTCGATCAAAAAACCTATAGGGGTATGATAGGAAGTTTACTTTACCTCACTGCCACCAGACCAGACATCATGTTCAGTGTAGGACTTTGTGCTAGATTTCAATCAGACCCTAAGATATCTCATCTCAAAGCAGTCAAAAGAATACTCAGATATCTTAATGGAACTACCAATCTAGGATTATGGTACCCAAAATCAGAAAATTTTGAATTAACAGCTTATGCTGATGCGGACTTCGCTGGCTGTAAACTAGACAGAAAAAGCACATCAGGATCATGTCAATTTTTAGGACATGCCCTCGTATCCTGGTCATCTAAGAAACAAAACTCGGTTGCCCTATCAACAACCGAAGCTGAATACATTGCAGCAAGTGCATGCTGTGCACAAGTTGTATGGATGAAAAACACTTTAGAAGACTACAAAGTGAATCTTAAAGATATTCCCATTAAATGTGATAACACGAGTGCAATATGCTTAACTAAAAATCCTATACAACACTCAAGAACAAAACACATTGATATTAGACATCACTTTATACGAGATCATGTCACTAATCATGATGTAACCATAGAGTTTATTGATACCAAACATCAACTGGCTGATATCTTCACAAAACCCCTATGTGAAGAACAATTTGATTACATAAGAAGAGAATTAGGAATGTTGATGTGTCCGAATACTTAAACTAGTTAAAATTATTTTTCGGATGTTATTACTATTACATGCCTTGACAACGCTTGATCAAATAACATTTTGCAATTTATGTGACAAACCAAATGCATGTAAGAAGTTCACTTTTCGGGTTGTATGCTAAAAATGGGATGCTCCCGTACACTCTTATGAAAACTCTTTGGAAAATGACTTCCTTTATATGCTTGATAATGCTATCATGCTTTTTGTTGATGACAAAGGGGGAGAAAACATATGAATTGATAAACATATGAATTGATAAACATATGAATTGATAAACTTGCTATGTCATAACTAAACTGCCATAATCATATGTCATAGTTGCAAATACTTGAGTGATGCTATAAACAATGTTATGCCATCCTTGCATCACCAAGAGATATGTGAACATGTACTATAGTTTGCATCATGTCTTGATTTGATATTGTAAAGAAAATGCAAACTTACTAGAAAATCTCAAATGTGAGCATCATGTAAAAAGTCCTTCGTTGCTTTATATGATTACATGATGAATGGTTACAAACACAATCATACAAACTTGATGATGTATGTCATGCCTTGACATAATTCTTGAAGAGATACATCATGATAGGCATCATGATGGGAGCATTGATAAGTTTAACTGATCTAACTTATCAATACGTCACTTGAATTCTTAGGTCTTGAATTCAAGGTTGACTTATCTCAACTATGGCATATAGATAGGGGGAGTTAAGGACAACTCCTTTATCAATTGATTGTCATCATCAAAAAGGGGGAGATTGTTGAATCTCGGATTTTGATGATGAAGTCAATTGTCATTTGTTATCTAATCTATGTGTTGAGATAAGTGTGCAGGATTAACTACGATGAGAGTAAGACAAGCAGCAGGAGTTGCGCCGGAGTCAAGATCATGATCACGTTGGGAGTTCGAGAGTTCGACGGAAGTTCGGACGGTCGTCGGAGGTTCAGAGAGAACAGATCCGAGAAGTCCAGAAGCTTGCCAAGCGAAGCTCGTCGGAACTCGCCAAGTGGATCGTCGCAAAGTCCAGGAGTATGCCGGATGTCCGCAGAAGGATCACCGAAGGTTATCGGTTGATCGACGGAAGTTGGCCGGAAACTCGCCGGAAGAAGCGATTGACGCATCGGAGCAAAGCTGCAGAAGTTGTCTTAGAGATATTCGTAGTTAGCACGATGATTAAGCATGAAAATGGGAGGTGATCCCATTAGCTTAATCTTGGGGCAATTGGGCCCCTGAAAAGATTCAAAGTGGGTCGAATGGAGTGAACCATTCGGACCCTGATTGCACCAGGAGGTGCAACCGCCCCAGCCAGGAGGTGCAACCGCCTGGGCTGTGGGGTTGAGAGGTGCAACCGCCCCAGCCAGGAGGTGCAACCGCCAGGGTTGCAAGGCTGGGAGGTGCAACCGCTCCAGCCAAGAGGTTGCACCGCCAGAGCTCAAGTTCCGAGCTCTGCCAGGCGATGCAACCACCGAGCTCAGTCTTCGAGCTCTGGCAGAGTGGTGCATCAGCCTGAGCTCAGTCTCGAGCTTTGCCAGGTGATGCATTCACCAAGCTCAGTCTTCGAGCTCTGGCAGAATGGTGCATCAGCTTGAGCTCAGTTTGGAGCTCTGCCAAGTGATGCAACCACCAAGCTCAGATTTCGAGCTCTGCCAGGTGATGCAACCACCAAGCTCAGTCTTCGAGCTCTGCCAGGTGATGCAACCATCGAGCTCAGTCTTCGAGCTCTGGCAGAGAGAAGCAATCGGCAGAGCTCAGTCTTCGAGCTCTGCCAGGCGGTGCCACCTCTCCAGTCGAGAGGTGCAACCGCCTGATCCCAGAATTCTGGGATTTGATCGATTTGATCGATTTGATCGTTTTGAGCTCGAATTTTGAATTGGGTTGGGGCCTATAAATACCCCACCCATTCAGCACTGAAAAGATAACAGACCAATACCAAAATCGTGATCTTTTCTGTGATTCTAAAGAGCTCAAAAGTGTTGTAAAGCCTTTAAGTCTCCTCCTTCTGTTCTTCAAGTTTTCAATTGTAAAGTGAGGAGAGAAAGGTCTGTAAAGGTTGTCTCCTAAGCCTGTCAAAAGGAGAGAAATTGTAAGAGGGAAGTTTTGCTAGTCATAAGTGCCCAGCAAGCCAATCACGTGAGTGATGGCACGTGTGACTTGATACAGAATCTTTTTGCTTATTATATTTTGGCGTATATCACTTTATAACTATTGCATAAATGCATATATATTGTGATGTCTTTGGATTTGTGCAATGGGAATCGGATCGTGATGAGATCACGATAATGAGATCGATTCACCTTTAAACACATATCCTAAATAATCCCGGTCATAGGTTACTCGAGAGGGACATCGTGATAACCGGATAGACTGGTGTGCTGTATACCCGTCCATATGATGGATGCAGCTGGTCTCATAGCTGCTCGTGTAGGGACACTAGGGATACAGTACAGGTGCTCATTGGAGAATGAGTTCACTGATTGATCCGCTTACGGAATGCTGGATGGTTGATGATGCCTTATTGTCAGACAACGATTCCGTAGTCCTAGTGGTGTATCTGGTTCTTAGACTTGAGACACCAAGGATGTCCTGTATGAGTGCTCCACTCTTTGATACCAGACTTATAGGTTTGGCTGTTCCCAGATCTAGTACAGCTGGTCATTGGGAGTGGTAGTCGACTTTACGAGGGCCATTGAGTGTCGATAGAGGATCATCCACTCTCGGTATCATGAGAGGAATATCCCATGTGTTCTTGCTCAGACAAATCCCTGGCCAGGGTCATTCGGGTTGAGAGAGAAAGAGTTCTCCGGGAGAATCCGATTAGAGCGAGACTCGAGTAGAAACCGTATGGGTCTGACAGCACCATGCTCGATATACGGTCTCTGGGATATTAGATGGATGAGGGACTATAGGTACATGGTAACTGAGGACAGACAGGTCCAATGGATTGGATTCCCCTGTATCGTCTGGGGACTACGGCGTAGTGGCCTAGTACTTCCGTAGTCGATGAGTCGAGTGAATTATTACAGAGATAATAATTCACTGAGTTAGAAGGAGTTCTGACAGGTATGACTCACGGCCAGCTCGATATTGGGCCTAGAGGGTCACACACATATGGTAGGCATTGCGATGAGTAGAGGTTCGGATATGAGATATCCGACGGAGCCCTTGTCTTATTGGATGCAGATCCAATACCCACTAGGGAAAGGACCCATTAGGGTTTTGACACGGGATCTCTATAAATAGGAGGGATTCACAGCCTCATAGGCTAGAGTCTTTGCTTGCCCTTCCTATTCTCCTCTCCCTCTCCACCTCAGAGTAGGCCTGGAGTTTTGAGGAGCGTCGTCGCAACCCTGCTGTGTGGATCACCGCTAGAGAGGAGGACGCTTGACCTCCTTCACCCTCTCCTAAGGATCTGCAAGGAAACAGGGATATACGATCTCCCTAGGTAACACAATCTCTATACGCAGTTTTGTGTTTTTTGCGGATTTTACGCACCAATCTTCGCACGACGATGAACATCTTTTTGGGAATCGAGGAGTTTTGTTTTCTTGTTCTTCCGCTGCGCATATGATGTCGCCCCCTATGATTTCCCAACAATGGTATCAGAGCCAGGTTGTTCGTGCGAATGATTGGTTTTGAACTGCGTGTGTTGTGTTTAGGAAGAATATTGACGTCAAAATCGTTGACGCAAAAGCGAGGAAGGGCAGCAACAGTTGCTGCCCTCGATCTGCATGCCTGCAGCCACCTGCAGCGGCAGCCGCAGCCACAGGCAGCACAGCGCCGGCGCATGCGCAAGCGCTGTGCCTGCAGCAGCCGGCCGGCGGTCTGCTTGCAGCAGGCTTGCGGCCGGCGGGGCTGGCAGCCCGCGGGTAGAGGCGCCTGCAGCCGCTGAGCCCGCGGGCAGAGGCGCCGCGGGGCAGCAGCGAGGGCTGAGGCACCGCAGGGCAGCGGCGCCTGTGGCCGCTGCTCCCACTGGCAAAAAACCCCGCAGGGGCGGCCGCCAGCAAGGCAGCACCGCCTGCGGGCGCTGCCTCGCGGGCAGAACCGCCCGCGGAGGCGGCGGCGCCCGCGGGGGCGCCCACCTGCAGCGGCAGCGCCCCCAGCGGGCGTGCCGCCTGCAGGCGAGGGCAGTGCCCTCGCCCCGCCGCACAGGCCGCCGCCGGCAGGGTGGCGGCGGCGGCAGCAGCGAAAGGAGAAAGGGCATTAGGGTTTTCTGATCAAAAGACAGTTTTGCCCCTCGGAATTTGAGAAATTCCAGTTTCTGTCTTTTGTCCAAATTACGAAAATACCCTTAGGAATTGAGAAATTCCCTATATATCCCTGATTTCAGAAAATATTAATTAATTAAAAGGTTTAGTTGATTATTATTTTTATTATTATCTAGTAGTCCTACATGATGATGATTATTTATACATGTGATGTATGATGAGTGGACGGATGATCATGGACCGTGTGATGTGTGTACTTGTGATTATTATTATTGAGGTCTGCGAACCTCCATTATATTTCTCGTTTATTGTCGGGCCTGCGTGCCTATGATTAAGTTGTAATCACATGAGGAGGCGCAGCGGGAGCGTGGATGCCATAGCGGAACCCACGAGACGGACGATCGTGATGCATGGAGATGCATCAAGATGTCGACGGAACCGACGAGGACGAGATGGACGATCACAAGGCATGGAGATGCACCGTTGCACACATAGATCTTGATGTGAGTGATTAGGCCTACTGGCTCGGGCCTAATCATATTAGGTTGTGGTCCATGATCATCTGGTGTGATTGCTTATACACATACTAGATATGTATATATATTTGCATGCGATGTAGATATATATTAAATATGCATATGTGTGACATGTCATATTAGGAGACCAAATCATAGAAACATCTCTCGATAATATTAAGTCGGTAAACGTGAGGCAATTAGATTGACCCACGTGGCCTTCCATCGTTATGAGTAGGAACCGAATCCCGGTGTAGGTTGAGTTGGTCGAGTCCCTCGAGACTCACCTATATCGCGATTCGCTATCTTGCTTACGACATAGAGATGTCACCGGTGACCTGAGGGCATGATATGCTTGGTCGAGTCCCTCGAGGGTATATCATCAAATCAGACTCATCTTGTAACGAAGGTGTTGACTTAACCGAGCATCATGGTTGGTCGAGTCCCTCGAGGCCATGGTGATTCGGAGGCCGAACAGGACGGGAATCACAAGGAGTTGTGATCGGCAAGAGTTGTCTACCTTTTAGGCTTAGTGTGATCGGTCGAGTCCCTCGAGGTTACACTAAGACGCTGATTGGATCCTGATCCCCACTAGAAGTCTGCCGGAGACTTCCGTTTCACGTGCTGAGGGTGTCGCGTGACTCGTTAGTAAAATAGTGGGAGCATATTAAGATAGAAGTCCATATCTTGATAGTTTATTTCTTGCAAAATCTGCATGTTATTCATTTTTGCTACATCTTTATTTTCAGAAAATGTCGTTTTCAAATCCCTTACGTGGCATACTTGATGTCAATCGCCTCACTGGTCCAAATTATACGGATTGGCTCCGTAACTTGAGAATTGTTCTCACAGCGGAGAAAATCGTGTACGTCCTTGATACAGTGATGCCTACGCCCGAAGAAGGGGCAAGCGAGGATGAGATCGCTCGCTACGTGAAGTACATTGATGACTCCACTCTTGCTCAGTGCTATATGTTGGGCTCTATGACTCCAGAGTTACAGAGACAACATGAAAAGATGGATGCCAGATCCATTCTCCTACATGTCCGTAAATTGTTTGAGGAACAGGGAAGGACTCAACGATATGAGATATCCAAGAGCCTTTTCCGCGCTAGGATGACCGAGGGGACACCGGTTCAGAACCATGTCCTAAAGATGATTGAGTGGATAGAGAAACTCACAGGTCTAGGAATGGTCCTAGAGGATAACTTGTGTGTGGACATTGTGCTTCAGTCCCTACCAGATTCCTTTTCACAGTTCATAATGAATTTTAATATGAACAAGCTTGAGGTGACTCTCCCAGAGCTCCTCAATATGTTGAGGGAGGCAGAGAGTACTATTAAGAAAGAGAAGCCAGTTCTCTACACTGGTGAGACCAGAAAGAAAAGGAAAGCAGAAAGGTCCCTTAAGAAGGGAAAGGGCAAGGGCAAACAAGGTAAAGCAAAGGTTGCTAAGAAAGACCCAACAAAGGACAAAGGCCAGTGCTTCCACTGTGGTAAAGATGGGCACTGGAAGAGAAACTGCAAAGAGTACCTTGCAGAAAGGGCGAAACAAAAGCTTGATGAAGCTTCAGGTACATTCATGATCAGTCTCCATTTGTCAGACTCTTATGATAACACATGGGTATTAGATACCGGTAGTGCTTATCATATATGCAATTCGTTGCAGGTTCTGGCAAGGCCTAGGAGACTAGAGAGAGGCGAGATGGACCTCAAGATGGGTAATGGAGCAAAAGTTGCTGTATTAGCTGTTGGCGAGGTCGCCCTACATCTGCCTAGTGGAGCTTTTATTGCATTAGATGCATGTTATTTTGTTCCTTCTATTATCAAAAACATTATCTCCATTTCATGTTTAACAGTTAGTGGATATAAATTTGTTTTTGAGAACAATGGTTGTTCGATATTATTAGATGATAAGATCATCACGAAAGGAACATTGCATAATGGTTTATTTATGTTAGACACCACTCCACATATCATGAATATAAATGTGTCCAAAAGGAAACGAGATGAGTTGAACAGTGCATACCTGTGGCATTGTAGGCTAGGTCACATCCATGAAAGAAGGATTCAAAAGTTGCTAAATGATGGATATCTAGATCCATTCGACTATGTGTCATATGCAACTTGTGAGCCTTGCATTCGTGGAAAACTGACCAACTCTCCATTTAGTGGAACTGGAGAGAGAGCCACTGAGTTGTTGGAACTCATACATAGTGATGTATGTGGACCCATGTCAACTCATGCCATTGGAGGTTACTCCTACTTCATTACATTTACTGATGATTTCTCAAGGTATGGATATGTGTACTTAATGAAGTACAAGTCCGAGGCATTTGAGAAATTCAGAGAGTATAAGAATGAGGTGGAGAACCAGACTGGAAAGAGTATCAAAACTCTTCGATCAGATCGAGGAGGTGAGTACTTAAGTACAGAGTTTACTCACTTCCTCAAGGACCATGGGATATTATCCCAATGGACACCTCCTTATACACCTCAGCTCAATGGTGTCTCTGAAAGGAGAAATCGTACATTATTAGATATAGTACGGTCCATGATGAGTTTTGCTGACCTACCCATCTCATTCTGGATATGCCCTAGAAACCGCAGCTTACCTTCTGAACAGAGTTCCAACTAAGTCGGTGGTGTCTACACCATATGAGATATGGAAAGGGAAGAAGCCTGATCTTAAGGTTGTTAAGATTTGGGGCTGCTCTGCCCATGTTAAAAGACACAACCCCGATAAGTTAGAATCAAGGACAGGGCGATGTAAATTTGTGGGATACCCCAAGGAAACTTGTGGGTATTACTTCTATCATCTCGAGGACCAAAAGGTCTTTGTAGCTAAGAGAGCAGTGTTCCTTGAGAAGGAACACATTCTTGACGGAGACAGTGGGAGAATGATAGAATTGAGCGAGGTTAGAGAACCAAGCTCAAGCACCACTCTACAGCCCGAGTCTGTTCAGGTATCTAATACACAAGTTTCAACTTTACGAAGGTCTGATAGAGTATCCCATCCTCCTGAGAGATATGTGGGACATATTAGAGCAGAGGATGTAGAGGATATTGATCCTCAGACCTACGAGGAGGCTATTATGAGTATAGACTCCGGAAAGTGGAAAGAAGCCATGAATTCTGAGATGGATTCTATGTACTCCAATAAGGTTTGGAACCTAGTTGATGCACCCGAAGGTATTGTACCCATCGGTTGCAAGTGGATCTTTAAGAAAAAGATCGGAGTAGATGGAAAGGTAGAGACCTATAAAGCAAGGCTAGTGGCTAAGGGGTATCGTCAAAGGCAAGGTGTTGACTACGACGAAACTTTCTCACCCGTAGCAATGCTAAAATCCATCAGAATTCTATTGGCTATTGCAGCACACTATGATTATGAGATCTGGCAGATGGATGTGAAAACCGTATTCCTCAATGGGAACCTGGAGGAGGAGGTGTATATGATGCAACCTGAGGGATTCGTGTCCAAGAACTGCCCAGATAAGGTGTGTAGGTTGCTTAGATCCATTTATGGACTAAAGCAAGCTTCCCGAAGTTGGAACATAAGATTTGATGAGGCAATCAGATCTTATGACTTCGTTAAGAACGAAGATGAGCCTTGTGTATACAGAAAGGTAAGTGGGAGCGCTATTAGCTTTTTGGTGTTATATGTGGATGACATCCTCATCATTGGGAATAATATAGGAATGCTATCCACAATAAAGGCTTGGTTATCTAGACACTTCTCCATAAAGGACTTAGGGGAAGTATCCTATATCTTGGGGATTAGAATCTATAGAGATAGATCCAAGAGGATGCTTGGCTTGTCCCAGTCCAGGTACATAGAAACCATTGTCAAAAGGTTTGGCATGGAAAATTCCAAGAGAGGTCTCATACCGATGAGACATGGGATATCGCTTTCTACGAGTATGTCCCCAAAGACTCCAGAAGAAAGGGCGAACATGGATATGATACCTTATGCCTCAGCAATAGGGTCTATCATGTATGCCATGCTATGTACTAGGCCTGATATAGCGCATGCTCTGAGTGTCACGAGCAGGTATCAGGCGGATCCAGGCTTGGAGCACTGGAAAGCAGTAAAGTGTATCCTTAAGTACTTGAGAAGGACTAAGGATCTTTTACTAGTATATGGAGGTAATAGCCTTAAGGTTGAAGGCTACACTGACTCAAGTTTTCAGTCTGATGTCGATGATAGCAAGTCGAATTCAGGGTATGTGTACACTTTGAATGGAGGAGCAGTGTGCTGGAAGAGTTCCAAGCAAGATACCACTGCTGACTCGACCACAGAGGCGGAGTACATTGCTGCATTAGATGCAGCAAAGGAGGGAGTTTGGGTGAAGAAGTTCATCACAAATTTGGGAGTCGATACAGATAGCGACAAGTCGACTTCCTTATATTGCGACAACTATGGGGCGATTACTCAAATAAGGGAACCCGGGTCTTATCAGAAGTGTTCTGAGGAGGTTTCAACTTATAAGAGAGATCGTAACCCGAGGAGATGTAGCAGTGGAAAGAGTTCCATCCGAAGATAACATTGCAGATCCACTAACAAAGCCATTGTCTCAGATTGTCTTTGAGCGTCACAGGGGTCTGATGGGGATCAGACACATAGGTGATTGGCTTTAGGTCAAGTGGGAGATTGCTAGTCATAAGTGCCCAGCAAGCCAATCACGTGAGTGATGGCACGTGTGACTTGATACAGAATCTTTTTGCTTATTATATTTTGGCATATATCACTTTATAACTATTGCATAAATGCATATATATTGTGATGTCCTTGGATTTGTGCAATGGGAATCGGATCGTGATGAGATCACGATAATGAGATCGATTCACCTTTAAACACATATCCTAAATAATCCCGGTCATAGGTTACTCGAGAGGGACATCGTGATAACCGGATAGACTGGTGTGCTGTATACCCGTCCATATGATGGATGCAGCTGGTCTCATAGCTGCTCGTGTAGGGACACTAGGGATACAGTACAGGTGCTCATTGGAGAATGAGTTCACTGATTGATCCGCTTACGGAATGCTGGATGGTTGATGATGCCTTATTGTCAGACAACGATTCCGTAGTCCTAGTGGTGTATCTGGTTCTTAGACTTGAGACACCAAGGATGTCCTGTATGAGTGCTCCACTCTTTGATACCAGACTTATAGGTTTGGCTGTTCCCAGATCTAGTACAGCTGGTCATTGGGAGTGGTAGTCGACTTTACGAGGGCCATTGAGTGTCGATAGAGGATCATCCACTCTCGGTATCATGAGAGGAATATCCCATGTGTTCTTGCTCAGACAAATCCCTGGCCAGGGTCATTCGGGTTGAGAGAGAAAGAGTTCTCCGGGAGAATCCGATTAGAGCGAGACTCGAGTAGAAACCGTATGGGTCTGACAGCACCATGCTCGATATACGGTCTCTGGGATATTAGATGGATGAGGGACTATAGGTACATGGTAACTGAGGACAGACAGGTCCAATGGATTGGATTCCCCTGTATCGTCTGGGGACTACGGCGTAGTGGCCTAGTACTTCCGTAGTCGATGAGTCGAGTGAATTATTACAGAGATAATAATTCACTGAGTTAGAAGGAGTTCTGACAGGTATGACTCACGGCCAGCTCGATATTGGGCCTAGAGGGTCACACACATATGGTAGGCATTGCGATGAGTAGAGGTTCGGATATGAGATATCCGACGGAGCCCTTGTCTTATTGGATGCAGATCCAATACCCACTAGGGAAAGGACCCATTAGGGTTTTGACACGGGATCTCTATAAATAGGAGGGATT